>NC_064807.1:36035067-36035904 GCF_023721935.1 Panthera uncia
CATATGGTATCTGTCTTTCTCTGTATGGCTTATTTCACTTAGCATCACACTCTCCAGTTCCATCCACGTTGCTACAAAAGGCCATATTTCATTTTTTCTCATTGCCACGTAGTATTCCATTGTGTATATAAACCACAATTTCTTTATCCATTCATCAGTTGATGGACATTTAGGCTCTTTCCATAATTTGGCTATTGTTGAGAGTGCTGCTATAAACATTGGGGTACAAGTGCCCCTATGCATCAGTACTCCTGTATCCCTTGGGTAAATTCCTAGCAGTGCTATTGCTGGGTCATAGGGTAGGTCTATTTTTAATTTTCTGAGGAACCTCCACACTGCTTTCCAGAGCGGCTGCACCAATTTGCATTCCCACCAACAGTGCAAGAGGGTTCCTGTTTCTCCACATCCTCTCCAGCATCTATAGTCTCCTGATTTGTTCATTTTGGCCACTCTGACTGGCATGAGGTGATATCTGAGTGTGGTTTTGATTTCTATTTCCCATTCCGTTGGTTGCCTTTTAGTTTTGTTGGTTGTTTCATTTGCTGTGCAGAAGCTTTTTATCTTCATAAGGTCCCAGTAATTCACTTTTGCTTTTAATTCCCTTGCCTTTGGGGATGTGCCGAGTAAGAGATTGCTACGGCTGAGGTCAGAGAGGTCTTTTCCTGCTTTCTCCTCTAAGGTTTTGATGGTTTCCTGTCTCACATTCAGGTCCTTTATCCATTTTGAGTTTATTTTTGTGAATGGTGTGAGAAAGTGGTCTAGTTTCAACCTTCTGCATGTTGCTGTCCAGTTCTCCCAGCACCATTTGTTAAAGAGACTGTCTTTTTTCCATTGGAT
>NC_064807.1:36040904-36065530 GCF_023721935.1 Panthera uncia
AGGAGGGGCCCTGTGGCAGCGGGAGGGAGTCAGATCCGCTGCCAGAGGTTTGGCTCCACAGAAGCACAGAGTTGGGTGTTTGTGCGGAGCGAGCAAGTTCCCTGGCAGGAACTGGTTCTCTTTGGGATTTTGGCTGGGGGATGGGCGGGGGAGATGGCGCTGGTGAGCGCCTTTGTTTCCCGCCAAACTGAGCTCTGCCGTCCGGGGGCTCAGCAGCTCTCCCTCCCTTTGTCCTCCAGCCTTCCCGCTTTCCGAGCGGAGCTGTTAACTTATGACCTCCCAGACGCTAAGTCGCGCTTGCTGTCGGAACACAGTCCGTCCGGCCCCTCCGCTTTTGCCAGCCAGACTCGGGGGCTCCGCTTGGCCAGCGAGCCACCCCTCCGCCCCGGCTCCCTCCCGCCAGTCCGTGGATCGCGCACCGTCTCCGCCGCCCTTCCTACCCTCTTCCGTGGTCCTCTCGTCTGCGCTTGGCTCCGGAGACTCCATTCTGCTAATCCTCTGGCGGTTTTCTGGGTTCTTTAGGCAGGTGGAGGTGGAATCTAAGTGAACAGCAGGACGCGGGGTGAGCCCAGCGTCCTCCTACGCCGCCATCTTCCCTCCCGGTCCCCCTCTTTGTGTTTTATAAATTTCTTGTTGTAATGGTAGAACCTCAGTTGTGATTACAGTATCTCACAGTTTTGGGCTGTAATAGAGCTTGCTAAGCTGTTTAATATTGGAAAAGTATGCTAGAGTGGAATAGGTATGGTGATGACAGTTGGAGGAATCAGAATCTGAGAATCTAAAGGGACAAAGTTCAATGGGACAAAGTCAATGGACCAAACTTATTTCAGATGTCCATCTGTTGAAATCTGGGTTGTACAAAAACACAACTCTACAACTGCGCACTGGCCATAGTTTCCAACCTCTGCTCTGGGAAACCAGTAGGGTAGTCAAGGCTTAGGGCAGGGGCAAAGACTCCAGGAATATCCATGGTAAAACTTCAAATGCAGAAATCCAGTGGCTATAGAATTGACTATTGAGAGTGTTCAAAGTACAGACAGAAGAAGAAAGCCACACATGCTATGTTCATCAGTCTCCTTTCTTTTTAGATGTCCTAGGACAGACCAATCCTATTTTCATAATTTATCCACAGAGCAGTAGTAAGTCTCTAAAAACCTCTGATCATATTCTAAAGGTTTATCTATGGCTTAAAGAAGGATAAATTCTATCTGACAAAGTTTGTGCATTTGTAAATGTGAGATTTTGTGCCCCTTTTCATTAGAAGCTTATTGAGTGAAATATCAATTGAGTATCATAAGCAGAAAATCTTTCTTTATTTAAGTATTTCAAAGAAGGAAAAGTGGAAAATATTTCTCCACACGATAAAAATGAATAACAAGATAAAAACCAATCTCAATTAATGTGGCAAACTGTATCATCGTGAATAACAAACTTTGGCGCTTCCATAGAAGATAAAGAATTAGATTCCATACTCTATTTTTTTCCTCTTGTCTTTTGGCATGAACACACAATGAAGAAGGGGGTTGGAGGGAGTAAAACATTAAAAGGTAAGATTCTACTTAGTCAACCCTGAGCAATCTGAGTTCACTTTAAACTTCCTTTCAGTGACATCCCAGTTCCACATTTTATGAGGACATCAGTTCGTAAGGCCAGTGCTTCTTAGACAATAGGGACCTCAGAGCAGAGACTCATTGAAAGAAAACTAGAACTTGGGAATTTCCTAGATTTTCTGCTCTGCCCACCCATGAGAATCAAACAGTAATGGATCTTACCTACTGGTTGTGTATGAGATGTATTGAAAGGACTATTGTTTGGCTTTAAAGGCATGACTTTGGAGTCCAAATTTGTACAAGTTAACTTCCTTAGGTTTCAAGATCCTTCATTGAGAGACTGCCAGGCCCTCCAAACTCATTGGTTATTGCGATTATTTACTACAATAATATGGATTAAAACACTTAACATGATAAATCATTGCACACACATAAACCTTGCTATGGTTACTGTAGATATTTTGACCTTGTAACCAAATCTCTGGAGCTCTATAAGTCCATTATTGCAAGATTCTATTTCCAATGGATCATTCTTCTCAGTCTCTTCCATGAATATCACTTTGCGTCTACCTTTGTCACATGTACTCCTCCTATTTTTCCAGCTTGGAGAACTCACCTGAAAGCAGGTAAGGTGCCACAGGATCTGAGTTCTCTCAACAACAGCTGATTAATCTCTTTTCATTCTTTCTTTGTTCCTCTTTTTTTAATATGTCCATGTACTTCTCGGGTTCCAGTATAGCCTAGTGTTGACATGGGAGTGGAAACTGATAGGGAAGAAGGTGTAAGAAAAACATTTGGATAATGTTTGAATAGGGAATTGTAAATTCAGGGATGTGGGGACTCTGACCCCACCAGGCCCTTTTGTCTCTGTTCTGCTTCTTGCTGCAGCATGTATCTTCTCAGCCAGGTGAACAAACTTCTTGTTTTTTTGCAATTTCCCATGAGAGTTACAGCAATATTTCTGCCATTAAATGTGTGAAAGCTAGGCCATAGAAGCTTAAGATCTATTTTTCTGTTTGGAGACCCTGTGGAAGACACTGTCTTGTCCCTCTTGGCTTTCACAGCTCCTCTGAGTAGACTAATTCTGACCACTTTATCCTGGACTGTATCTCTCTCGGATAAAATCACCCCTTAATTTCTATCTTACTACTATTACCGCTGAATGCCTCTCTGCCACCACAGCCTGCTTTTACTGCTGAATTCTGCATCCAATATGATCTATTTTTTACCCCTCCTATTGCTTTTTTCCCTCTACCCCTCCACACATACTCAGTCACTGGAACCTGTTCCCCAGCTATAACTCATTTTTCCTCTGGACCTTATTTATTTACCCAATTATTCACTTTCTCAGGATGTCAATTTCTCACCATATTTGACTCACTGCATTGATTCCATTGATCTATTTGACTGTCACCTTACCCACTACTAATGATCTCTACTGTACCCTCACCAGACTATGTTAACTATGACTCAGTCCGACATGATTCCAATACTAATGAACACTCACCCAGAGAGCTCATTTGTAGATAACCCCTGTTGGGTTATCTTTTCTGTCTCAACCATCTCAGATATCGACTATATATGCCTGTGAATGTCCTTCTAGTGGCAGAATTTGTCAAGGACTTGTTATACAACAGCTTTTTTATACAGGGTTCTACTTCAAGGGCTTCTTTCTCTCTGCCCATTGGGTGTTGTTTTCTGGAGATACCTTTAAAAATAAGTCTTGCACCTTATTTTTTCTCAACACTGATGACCAGAAAAAGTGGGCCAAGAGGAAAAATATAAGGATTCAAGTCCATGAATGATGATCTCAATATATTTCAGGCCCTGGTATTTGTCATTGTTGCTGGTGGTGGTGGTATGGTCTCTTTTCTATACAGCCAGAAAACTCTCCATTTCATCTAAGGGGAATATTTCAAAGAAAATGTTTTAATCCAGTTAGAGAAAAGCTATTAGTTCTTAGGTTGGTAATCCTCTGAGGCAGTTGGTATCTTGTTTCTCATAGCTAAGGATATTTACCCTTCCCAAATGTATGTGTTTCTTAAAATTGCAGAGTATTGTCTAATATGTGTGTGCCATGTTTGGCATATAGGTTTAGAGTATCCCAGGGGTTTTAACTTAGTGAAGTTAAGGGATTAACTTCATTGCATATTGAATGCCTGCTTTGGCTTCTAAAAATGACATTAAATAAATCAATTTAATTCCCTTCATTTGCACCTGTGCAGATGTCCTATTCTAAAATGCTTTACTTTTTATGACTTTGTTATCCCAAGTATACACTAACAAAAGAACAACTGAAAAACTACTATAAAAACATCCAAGGACTTTTCAAAGTAAGAACACTTTCAATCAACACATAATCTAAGACATGATGAAATCAGTCTTTGTTTTTACTGTCTCACTACCTTGAATTTTCTACACCTGTAGAGTAAAAATTGGGTAACACAAATATAAAAGGACCAGAAATCCATCCTCCCCACTCAATGCATCCAGGAAGTGTAAGAGACAAGTTGGTTTAAATTTCATAAAAGTAGGAACTGGGAATTTGGGGGTGACTAGGACCTTTATTTAAAAGAGAAGAAATTTATGACCGTGAATCTCTCAGTAGGGAATAGCAGCCACCTTACATCTAAATCCCTATTTCTTCCTGAGAAAAGCTGGCGAGAGAGGCACTTCACCAATCTCTTAACCTAACCTTATTGAAAATACACAGCAGTTGGGGCACCTGGGTGGATCAGTTAGTTAAGCGTCAGGTCATGATCTCCAAGTAGTGAGTTCGAGCCTTGTGTCCAGCTCTCTGTTGACAGTTCAGAGCCTGGAACCTGCTTCTCATTCTGTGTCTTCCTCTCTCTCTCTGCCCCTCCCCCCACTTACACTTTCACTTTCTCTCTCTCTCAAAAATAAATAAGCATTAAGATAAAAAAAATTAAAAAAAGAAAATATACAGCAACCAAGCACTATATATTTTATTTTATTTTACCATAGGGAAATAGGGAACATGCAACTTCAGGGTGTGTGTGTGTGTGTGTGTAGATGATGATTTCTCAGGGAAACTTCTGTGGTTTTAGGTCACGGGTCCTAGGTCTTTGCTCTAAGTCAATAGTGCCTGCTTCTCAATGACCCTGCATGGTCAGAGATAATCCAGGATCTACCTCCAATATATTGATACTGGGATAATAAAATGATGCAGCTGCTTTGGAAAACAGTTTGTAAGGTCTCCAAAAATTTAATTTTTTTTTTCAACGTTTTTTATTTATTTTTGGGACAGAGAGAGACAGAGCATGAACGGGGGAGGGGCAGAGAGAGAGGGAGACACAGAATCAGAAACAGGCTCCAGGCTCCGAGCCATCAGCCCAGAGCCTGACGCGGGGCTCGAACTCACGGACCGCGAGATCGTGACCTGGCTGAAGTCGGACGCTTAACCGACTGCGCCACCCAGGCGCCCCACGTCTCCAAAAATTTAAACAGAGGGTTACCTTACGACCCAGAAATTTCACTCCTAAGTATATACACAAAAATAATGACAACATATGTCTACACATAAATGTGTACAAGGATGTTCATAGCAGAATTTTTCATAATAGCCAAAAACTGGAAATAATCTTATGTCTAACATTTGATGAATGAATGAACAAAAAGTGATGTATGCATTAAGTGGAATCTTATTCAACCATAAAAAGCTGAAGTATTAATACATGCAACATCATGAATAACCTTGAAAACATTATGCTAAAAGAAAAAAGACAAACACAAAAGGCCCCACAGTTAATGTTTATCAAAGAATGGGGGAGGAGCAGAGTATAAAATATGAATACTAATAGTTATGGGGGCTTCTTATTGGTGTGATAAAAATATCTTGGAACTAGGGAATGGTTGCACAATTTTGTGAGCATACTAAATATTCACTGAAGAGTGCATTTTAAAAGTTAACTTCTAATGGCATTTGAAGTATTATATCAATACAAAGTACTGTTCCACACAAAGTTATGAACAATGGCAAAATGTTTCTCAAATTTATGCGGAAGAGATCAGGTTGAATACTAACAAAACAATACTTTGCATGAATAATCGAAATAAAGTCTTGTTTTATCTCAGTTCAAGACTTATAAAGCTATTTGAAAGAATATATTCTATGAAAATTTACAAATGAATTAGTACAATAGAAAAGATAACTAAAGGGGTGCCTGAGTAGCTCAGTAGGTTAAGCATCCAACTTTGGCTCAGGTCATGATCTTGTGGTCCATGAGTTGGAGCCCCACGTCGGGCTCTGTGCTGACAGCTCCGAGCCTGGAGCCTGCTTCAGATTCTGTGTCCCCATCTCTCTCCGCCCCACCCCTGCTTGTGTTCTGTCTTTCTCTGTCTTTCAAAAATGAATAAACATTAAAAAAATAAAAAAAATAAAAGATAACTAAAAACAAGTACAATTGGATCCTTGTTTGGATGGGGAAAAATGAAAAAAAAAATATGAGGGAAAAAAATTTTAAATGAATGTATTGAGGAACATTTCTAACTGACTGGGAAAAATACAATTAGGCTTATTTCTGACACTATATGTAAATTAAATTTCTGATAATTTATAGATCAAATAAAAATACATTGTCAATACACACATATTTTCAAGGCTTAGGTTAAGGAATATTTCTTTTCTTTAATGTATATTTATTTTTTTTGAGAGAGAGCGAGCAAATAGGGAAAGTGCAGAGAGAGGGAAAGAGAGAGAATCCCAAGCAGGCTCCATGTTCTGAGCACAGAGCTTGATGAGGGGCTAGAACCCACAAATGGTGAGATCATCACCTGAGTTGAAACCAAGAGTCAGACGTTTAACTGACTGAGCCACCCAGTCATTCCAGAAATATTTCTTAAATAAAGCATGAGAGAGAACAAAAAAACCATAAAGGAGGATAGTGGTGAATAATAAAGTGAATAAACAATCAGCTGTATGGGAAACAAAGAAACAAAATATAGGGATAGATATTTCATAAAATAGGAAAACTGACCAATAAATTAACTCATTGACTAAATGCAAATTTAATAAGAGATACTGTTTTATAACTATTTCTTTGGAAAAATTTTAAAACAATCTGACTATTTGGTTAAGAATGTAAGAAAATCAAATCTCCTTCTAAGAGACATTGCAGCTTGACATTTTGGACACAATTCTGTAATTATAAGGTTGATAATATGCATATTTCCAGGATGCAGATATTCTATATGCAGTTCTTTATCCTAGAAAAATGTTTGCATTTGCCAAAATAAGGCTTACAAAAGCATATATAATAGTAAGCCATTGGAAACAACCATATGATCAGCAAAAGGAGATGAAAAAATATATTGGAATATACATATGTTGGAAATATACAATAGTAATAACTTATAATTAATATATCCACATATAAGAACTGAAAAAGATAAGGCTAAATGCGAAAGGCCTGGGTATAATATATATGTATATATGTATGCATATGTGTGTGTTTGTGTATATATATATATATATATATACTTAAAATATATATAAACCATTTATGTGGATAGACACACAAAACAATACACTATAATATTTGTAGATATAAACATAATAAAACATACTAAAACATAGAGAATGATATATACCAAAATCATAACAGGAGCTGTTTTGAAGTGGAATAGAAGGAAATAGGTGTGAAATAAAGTGAAACTTTTGGAGCCCAAAAAGATTGTAGAGATAATAGGATAAACTGATAACTTTTGCTAGTTGTGTTTTTTTTCTAATTTCTTTGTATTTTAGGCTTGAATTTTTTACCTGAAAAATTCACTCAGATTTAGTCAAGTTTTATTCTCCCATATTTCCAGTTCAATTGCACTCCAGCTGTATGATACAAATTAAAAATTAAGTCCTCTGGCATAGTTCTACTTAAAGTTTAAGAAAATTTCTCCTATATTTTGTCTTTATGGTGTGACAATGTGTTAATCATTAATTGAGGCATCCAATAAATTGAAAGAGAAAACAGCAGGAAACCACTCATTTTAGAACATAATCCTTTGATTAGAAGCAGTCATTTCTAAAATTAATCCCATGTGACATCAACTGTTAGCCTCTTTATTTTCTTCTTCTGTAACTTATACTTTATATTCAGAAAGAGTGGGGCTTTCCAGGGGGGAATAAATATTTTATTTATTTGGTGGACTTTTATATTTTGGGAACATAATCCAGAGAGTTAACAGATCAAGGGAGAGGAAAAACAAATGGGTGATGAAACTATAGATTGAAGTTCAATTCTTTTTGGTCTTCCAAAAATTCTCCTCATCGTCTGAAAACTCTAAAGGGAAATTGAAAGCTACTTCTGTTAAACAAGTTTATTGGTCTATTCTGGGTGTCCCTCCCACTGTGGCAGATTATATTCCATGTCTACTGTTACAGAATTTGGTCAACAGAATATTAGCAGATATAATGAAAACAAAAGCTTTAAATATGCTGGCACAATTCTTTGTGTTCAACCTATGTTTGACGGACCTGCTATGGAAAGAGCATGCTCTATAAAGCTACTGTGCTTTCTGCACCTGATCGCTGTGATTGAACCTAGACTCCAGCTACTGCCTCTTTTAATATATTCCATGACAGCTAATGTGCCACATCATAGTTCCAGCGATTGTCTCAAACAAAATATACTTAAGGCTGGATTATAGCACTGTATAATGGCAGAACTTTGCAGAAGAAGTCAGTTCTAGATATAATCATTGATATTTTTTATATATCTACAATTGTCTCTGACTTATAGTAGGTTGACTGATTGTTTCACTTAACTAAGGTGTGAAAGCGATATGCATTCAGTACAAACGATATTTCGCATTTTCAATTTTTATCTTTTTCTGGGCTAGCAATATGTGGTACCCTCCTCTCTCATGATGCTGAGCAACAAGCCACAGCACCCAGGCAGCCACACAATCCCAATGTAAAACACTGAAACACACACAACCATTCTGCATCCATATAACCAATCTATATTTCACGTTTAGTACAGTTTTCAATATATTACATGAGATATTTCATACTGTATTATAATATAAGCTTCATGTGAGATGATTTTGCTCAACTATAAGCTAATGTAAGTGCCCTGAGCACATTTAAGGTAGTCTATGCTAAGCTACCATGTTTGGTGATTTACTTCTATTAAATGTATTTTCAACTTATGATGGGTTTATCAGTAAGTAACCCTTTTGTAAGTCACTGAAAATCTGTATTTGTGTGGGCAGTGACCCAATTACTTGTCTGGGACAATGTATCCCATATCCCTTGCATTTTTTCTGAAAGAGAGTTCAAATACCATTATGCCACTGATAACTGACCCAAACATGCCTTTTTTTCCAATTTATTTTAATTATTTTCTGCCAGGAAACATATTTGCTTAATTCTTCCCCCCACCTCTTACATGATCATTAACTATACCTAGCTATTCTAAAATTCCACATAAGGTCAATATTGTCTTTTATAAATCTGTAGACTATCTGGGGAGTCCTGATAATGCTGGGGCAAAGCTATACGTGTTCATTATTTACCATCCTATGAGAATACTATTGAATACAGATAGGTCTGCTTCAGTAATTATGACCAGAAAAATCATACCTAAGACTATATAGATCTTTGTTTAAGTTCCCATTTTGTTAATATCTTCATGTTTATGGCCGAGATAGAGGCACCTGGAGTTGAGACCTTACTTAGTGTCTATTGTAAGACTCTAACCTTCATTTTGCTTTCATAAAAACCCAAATGGAGCACTGACTATTGCATACAGGATACACTAATATTCTTGGAAAGTTTTCATGTTCCTAACCACATTTATTACTATGTCTGAAGATGTAAGATATTGTGGGAGACTACCTGGAAGCTGCTGTGAGGGAGTCGATTCGAAGTCTGAGAAGCTTTAAATGATATTTACACCCAGCCATGTGTGATATCTCACCACTATCAATTGCTGGTCTTGTTATTCAATTGACCAAATCCATGATTACACTTATTTGATAAAATCTTTATACCTATTGAATTAAAAGAGCCCTTACAAATCCAGTCAATGCTTTGCTTCTAGAAACTGGATTTTATGGCTTGTTCCCTATAATTCTCAACTTTCATGCATTCTTTTTCAGGAAAAGTTTACATAGCCACACTAATTTAAGACCAAATATCAACAATTAAATAATACATACCCTCATTTTGAACTATACTTTTTAGTATAGGCTGGCTGCCTTGAACATGAAAATTTCCAGAACTAAGAGTTCTGGGCATTTTTAATCTTAGAAACTCTTGTTCTTCAGTGTAGTAATTGTCTAGCTTCCTTAATCAGAGTTTCTCCTACAGAGTCTAAGGCTTAACCAGTTTCACACCTTCACTTTCTCTTAAGTGAAACACCTCTTCTTCATATTAGGAAATCTGGCTTAAAAAAATTGTGGATTTATAGCTTGTGCACATTTGCTTTCCAAACGAGGCTATGATTCATCCTATCATGCCCATTTTCCTGAAGTCTCTAAGCTTCTATAAACAACATTGAATCAGACCTCATACCTTTACTGTTGTCTTTGCACACTCTTTTGAGGTCTTTTGAACTATTTATCCATATGTCATTCAGAACCATGTGCATGCATCTATCATTAAATTTTCCTTTTTTAAGACTATTCACCTCTAATTCTAGCATATTTCTCCCAAATTCATCCAGAAAGGTAATCTGTTAGGAGATATGAGGTACATCAATTCTGGATATGGTGGACACATCAATTACTCAAAGAATTACTGCCTGCTTTCTCCATCTTAGGTAGAGCAATTCCATACAAAGAAGTTTTTCTCGCTTTTTTGTGTGCCAAGACCCTAGTGGACAGTCTGATGAAGCCAATTCCATGATTCCCTTCTTACAATATTATTAAAATTACAAAATTACTGACATAGAATTATCAAAATATTTGAAATTATTACACAATAATATACATGATTTTGTACTGACCTATTAAATATCAATTCTAGCTCTGTGTCTAAAAACTGCTGTAGTTTTTCAAAAGTGATTAACATAAATGATAGTTCAAAATATTTAAAACTTGGGAGGAAGATGGCAGCGTAGGAGGATGCTGGGCTCACTGTGTCCTGCTGATTGCTTAGATTCTACCCACGTTCTGCCTAATTAACCCAGAAAACTGCCAGAAGACTAGCAGAATGGACACTCTGGGGCCAAGTGTAGACAAGAGGCTCACAAAAGAGGGTAGGAAGGGCGGAGAGGCAGTGTGCGCTACATGGACTGGCAGGAGATAACCAGGACTGTGGAGGGACACCTGCCCGGCAGGCAGAGCCCCTGACTCTGGCTTGCAAAAGTGGAAGGGCCAGACGGAGTGTGTTCTGACAGTCAGTGGGACTTAACATCTTGAATGTTATAAGTCAACAGCTCTGCTCAGAGAGCAGGAGAGCTAAAGGACAACCAGAGGGAGGATTGTTGAGCTGCGGAGGACAGAGCTCACCTTGGCAAGGAACAAAGGCGCTGGTAAGCACCATCTCCCTCGCCCATCCCCCAGCCAAAATCCCAAAGGGAACCAGTTCCCATCACCGAACTGGCTTGCACCATGCAAACACCCAACACTGTGCTTCTGAGGATCCATGCCTCTGACGGGTCTGCCTCCCTCCCGGTGCCACAGGGCCCCTCTTGCAGCAGACCACGGAAGGCAAAGTGAGCTGAGGCTACCCCTCCCGCCCCTGTGCACCTTGCTGATCCACCCTGGCTAATATGCCAGATCCCATAGAAGCAGCACCACAAGCCTGGCAGTGTGCAAGTAGCCCAGACAGGGGCCACACCACTCCACAGTGAGTCCTGCCCTGGGAGAGGGGAAGATAAGGTACACACCAGTCTGACTGTGGCCCCAGGGGTGGGCTGGGGACAGACATCAGGTGTGACTGTGGCCCCGCCCACCAACACAAGTTTCTCCAGACAGCACAAGGGAAGTGCCCTGCAGTTTGGACCTACCTCAGGGACTACCCAAAATAACAACAGAAGAATTCTCCTCAAAAGAAACTCCAGGAAGTAGCGACAGCTAAGGAACTAATCAAAAACGATTTAAGCAATGTAACAGAAAATGAATTTAAAATAATAGTCATAAAATTAATCACTGGGCTTGAAAAAAGCATAGAGGACAGCAGAGAATCTATTGCCACAGAGATCAAGGGACTAAGAAACAGTCAGAAGGACCTAAAAATTGCTATAAAGGTCTTCCCAAACAAACAAAAACTGAAGGAATTCATCACCACTAAACCAGCCCTACAAGAGATCCTAAGGGGGATCCTGTGAGACAAGGTACCAGAGACATCACTAGAAGCATGAAACCTACAGACATCACAATGACTCTAAACCCATATCTTTCTATAATAACACTGAATGTAAATGGCCTAAATGCGCCAACAAAAAGACACAGGGTATCAGAATGGATAAAAAAACAAGACCCATCTATTTGCTGTCTACAAGAGACTCATTTTAGATCTGAGGACACCTTCAGATAGAAAGTGAGGGGATGGAGAACTATCTATCATGCTACTGGAAGTCTAAAGAAAGCTGGAGTGCCATACTGATATCAGACAAACTAGACTTTAAATTAAAGGCTGTAACAAGAGATGAAGAAGGGCATTATATAATAATTACAGGGTCTATCCATCAGGAAGAGCTAACAATTGTAAATGTCTATGCACCGAATACGGAGCCCACATATATATAAAACAATTAATCACAAACATAAGCAACCTTATTGATAAGAATGTAGTAATTGCAGGGGACTTTAATACTCTACTCACAACAATAGACAGGTCATCTAGACACAGGATCAATAAAGAAACAAGGGTCCTGAATGATACATTGGATCAGATAGACATGACAGATATATTTAGAATTCTCCATCCCAAAGCAACAGAAAATGCTTTCTTCTCGAGTGCACATGGAACATTCTCCAAGATAGATCACATACTGGGTCACAAAACAACCCTTCATAAGTATAAAAGAGTTGAGATCATACCAAGCATACTTTCAGACCACAATGCTATGAAACTTGAAATCAACCACAGGAAAAAGTCTGGAAAACCTCCAGAAGTATGAAGGTTAAAGAACACCCTACTGGGGCGCCTGGGTGGCGCAGTCGGTTAAGCGTCCGACTTCAGCCAGGTCACGATCTCGCGGTCCGTGAGTTCGAGCCCCGCGTCAGGCTCTGGGCTGATGGCTTGGAGCCTGGAGCCTGTTTCCGATTCTGTGTCTCCCTCTCTCTCTGCCCCTCCCCCGTTCATGCTCTGTCTCTCTCTGTCCCAAAAATAAATTAAAAACGTTTAAAAAAAAAAATTAAAAAAAAAAAAAAAAAAAGAACACCCTACTAAAGAATGAATGGGTCATTCAGGCAATTAGAGAAGAAATTAAAAAATGTATGAAAATAAATGTAAATGAAAATACAACAGTCCAAACGCTTTGGGATGCAGGGAAGGCAGTCCTGAGAGGAAAATACATTGCAGTCCAGGCGTATCTCAAGAAACAAGAAAAATCTCAAATACAAAATCTAACAGCACACCTAAAGGAAATAGAAGCAGAACAGAAAAGACACCACAAACCCAGCAGAAGAAGAGAATTAATAAAGTTGAGGGCAGAAATAAACAATATAGAATCTAAAAAACTAGTAGAGCAGATCAATGAAACCAAGAGTTGGTTTTTCGAAAAAACAAACAAAATTGATAAACCTCTAGCCAGGCTTCTCCAAAAGAAAAGGGAGATGACCCAAATAGAGAAGATCATGAATGAAAATGGAATTATTACATGGAATATTATAATGGAATTATTATCCCTCAGAAATACAAGCAATTATCAGGGAATGCTATGAAAAATTATATGCCAACAAACTGGACAACCTGGAAGAAATGGACAAATTCCTAAACACCCACACACGTCCAAAACTCAAACAGGAAGAAATAGAAAACTTGAGCAGACCCATAACTGGTGAAGAAATTGAATCAGTTATCAAAAATCTCCCAACAAATAAGAGTCCAGGACCAGATGGCCTCCCAGGGGAAGTCTACCAGACATTTAAAGCAGAGATAATACCTATCCTTCTCAAGCTATTCCAAAAAAATAGAAAGGGAAGGAAAACTTCCAGGCTCATTCTATGAAGCCAGCATTGCTTTGATTCCAAATCCAGACAGAGACCAAGAAAAAAAAAAAAAAGAACTACAGGCCAATATCCCTGATGAATATGGATGCAAAAATTCTCAATAAGATACTAAAAAATCGAATTCAACAGCATATAAAAAGAATTATACACCATGATCAACTGGGATTCATTCCTGGGCTGCAGGGCTGGTTCAACATTCACAAATCAACAAATGTGATACATCACATTAATAAAAGAAAAGATAAGAACCATATGATCCTGTCAATTGATAAAGAAAAAGCATTTGAAAAAATTCAGCATCCTTTCTTAACAAAAACCCTCGAAAAAGTCGGGATAGAAGGAACATACTTCAACATCATAAAAGCCATTTATGAAAAGCCCACAACTAATATCATCCTCAATGAAGAAAAACTGAGAGCTTTCCCCCTGAGATCAGGAACACGACAGGGATGCCCACTCTCACCGCTGTTGTTTTTTTAAAAATTTTTTTTCAACGTTTTTTATTTATTTTTGGGACAGAGAGAGACAGAGCATGAACGGGGGAGGGGCAGAGAGAGAAGGAGACACAGAATCGGAAACAGGCTCCAGGCTCCGAGCCATCAGCCCAGAGCCTGACGCGGGGCTCGAACTCACAGACGGCGAGATCGTGACCTGGCTGAAGTCGGACGCTTAACCGACTGCGCCACCCAGGCGCCCCTCACCGCTGTTGTTTAACATGGTGTTGGAAGTGCTAGCATCAGCAATCAGACAACAAAAGGAAATCAAAAGCATCAAAATTGGCAAAGATGAAGTCAAGCTTTCGCTTTTTGCAGATGACATGATATTATACATGGAAAATCCGATGGACTCCACCAAAAGTCTGCTAGAACTTATACTTGAATTCAGCAAAGTCGCAGGATACAAAATCAATGTACAGAAATCAGTTGCATTCTTATACACTAATAATGAAACAACAGAAAGACAAGTAAAGAAACTGATCCCATTCACAATTGCACCAAGAAGCATAAAATACCTAGAAATAAACCTAACCAAAGATGTAAAAGATCTGTATGCTGAAAACTATAGAAAGCTTATGAAGGAAATTGAAGAAGATATAAAGAAATGGAAAGACATTCCCTGCTCATGGATTGGAAGAATAAATACTGTTAAAATGTCAGTAGTACCCAAAGCTATCTACACATTCAATGCAATCCCAATCAAAATTGCACCAACATTCTTCTCAAAACTAGAACAAGCAATCCTAAAATTTGTATGGAACCACAAAAGGCCCCGAATAGGCAAAGTAATATTGAAGAAGAAGACCAAAGCGGGAGGCATCACAATCCCAGACTTTAGCCTCTACTACAAAGCTGTCATCATCAAGACAGCATGGTATTGCCACAAAAACAGACACATAGACCAATGGAATACAATAGAAACCCCCGAACTAGTCCCACAAACATATGGCCAACTCATATTTGACAAAGCAGGAAGAATATCCAATGGAAAAAAGACAGTCTTTTTAACAAATGGTGCTGGGAGAATTGGACAGCAACATGCAGAAGGATGAAACTAGACCACTTTCTTACACCATTCACAAAAACAAACTCAAAATGGATAAAGGACCTGAATGTGAGACAGGAAACCATCAAAACCCTAGAGGAGAAAGGAGGAAAAAACCTCTCTGTCCTCAGCCGCAGCAATTTCTTACTTGACACATCCCCAAAGGCAAGGGAATTAAAAGCAAAAATGAACTATTGGGACCTCATGGGGACAAAAAGCTTCTTCACAGCAAAAGAAACAATTAACAAAACTCAAAGGCAAACAATGGAATGGGAAAAGATATTTGCAAATTACATATCGCACAAAGGGCTAGTATCCAAAATGTACAAAGAGTTCACCAAACTCCACACCCAAAAAACAAATAATCCAATGAATAAATGGGCAGAACATATGAATAGACACTTCTCTAAAGAAGACATCTAGATGGCCAACAGGCACATGAAAAGATGCTCAACGTTGCTCCTCATCAGGAAAATACAAATCAAAACCACACTCAGATATCACCTCACACCAGTCAAAGTGGCTAAAATGAACAAATCAGGAGACTATAGATGCTGGAGAGGATGTGGAGAAACAGGAACCCTCTTGC
Source organism: Panthera uncia (assembly GCF_023721935.1). NCBI lineage: Eukaryota > Metazoa > Chordata > Mammalia > Carnivora > Felidae > Panthera > Panthera uncia. The sequence continues at coordinate 36,056,727 of NC_064807.1, forward strand.
ACTGTTGGTGGGAATGAAAACTGGTGCAGCCGCTCTGGAAAACAGTGAGGAGGTTCCTCAAAAAATTAAAAATAGACCTACCCTATGACCCAGCAATAGCACAGCTAGGAATTTACCCAAGGGATACAGGAGTGCTGATGCATAGGTGCACTTGTACTCCAATGTTTATAGCAGCACTCTCAACAATAGCCAAACTATGGAAAGAGCCTAAATGTCCATCAACTGATGAATGGAAAAAGAAATTGTGGTTTATATACACCATGGAGTACTACGTGGCAATGAGAAAGAACGAAATATGGCCCTTTGTAGCAACGTGGATGGAAGTGGAGAGTGTTATGCTAAGTGAAATAAGTCATACAGAGAAAGACAGATACCATATGTTTTCACTCTTATATGGATCCTAAGAAACTTAACAGAAGTCCATGGGGAGGGGAAGAAAAAAAAAGAGGTTAGAGAGGGAGGGAGCCAAAGCATAAGAGACTCTTAAAAACTGAGAACAGGGGCGCCTGGGTGGCTTGGTCGGTTGAGCGTCCTACTTCGGCTCAGGTCATGATCTCAAGGTCTGTGAGTTCGAGCCCCGTGTAGGGCTCTGTGCTGACGGCTTGGAGCCTGGAGCCTGTTTCAGATTCTGTGTCTCCCTTTCTCTCTCCCTCCCCTGTTCATGCTCTGTCTCTCTCTGTCTCAAAAATAAATAAATGTTAAAAAAAAAAGAAAGAAAAAAAAACAGAACAAACTGAGTGTTGATGGGGGGTGGGAGTGGGGGAGGGTGGGTGATGGGAATTGAGGAGGGCACATTTTGGGATGAGCACTGGGTGTTGCATGGAAACCAATTTGACAATAAACTTCATATTAAAAAGAAATTAAGCAGGTTTTCTTCTAAAAAATATTTACGACTCTAGTGTGATACAAAATATCTGTTAAGTCCTTTAATAAACGTCATGGTATTGTTAATGTTAATATACTGTTATATTAATATGTTAACTATATTCATAATAACAGCAACACTACATCTTAGTTAGAACTTAAGATAAAAATGTGAAATTTTCCCTTTTCAAGTTTATTAATCCCAAAATTTATTTATGCATGCTTTGGTATTCATGTACAGCTGGTTAGATACTATGCCCCAGAAGTGAGTTTTCCTCAGTCCCAGCTTCTAGCCCAAGTTGTGATTCTACCAATGATTTCTCTGCTCATCTATTCAGATGTTTCCTGAGAGTATATTCAATTTCTGGATGTCAACCTTCAAAAACATAACTGAGTTACTTTTAAAGTTACTAAACTATTACTGGAATAATTTGCACTACTTTTCTCAGTATTTCCCTTACATGATTCCAAACTTTATATCATCATTTGAAATAAGTACCCCAGTCTTTAAAATATCATTCTCCAAATAATTTTACTATGAAGTTTCAATCATTAGCTTTGAGACAATGCTTCTTAATAGCTTTCTGGCTACCAGCTCCTACTGGAGAGTTATTCCAACTAACTCTTTCCCTGAAACATTTGGATACTTATTTTTTTATTACCTCTCTTTAGATAATTGTAATTTTTTCTGACTTGATATTAAAACATCAAGAAAATATCTTTTCTGACCTCTCTAAAAATTAGATCTAGGTGTATCTTATACAATAATTTTCTTTCTTTCTTTGTGGGTTTCGTTTTGTTTTAGTTTTTGCCTTTCCCATAGGTCTAATGTAGGCTTCCTTAATCACAGCATTATTGACATTTTTTTTTTGCCAGATAATGATCATCATGAGGAGTTGTCTTCAGCATTGTGGGATGTTTAGCATCATCCCTCATTTCTACCCACCAAATGCCAGGAGGCTCCATTTGTGTCGGCCGAGAATATCTCTGGACATTGCTGACTCTCCACTGGGGGAAAAAACCATGCCCAGTGGAGAACCATAGGTCTAAGATGACTTGTGTAAACTTGAGTCTTGATTGAAAAACATCCCTCTCAGGTGCCTGGGTCAGTTAAGCAACTGACTTCAGCTCAGGTCATGATCTCTGAGTTCTGGCCCCATATCTGGCTCTGCATTTACACTGCAAAGCCTACTTCAGATCCTCTGTCTCCTTCTCTCTCTGCCCTTCCCCAGTTCTCTCTCTCTTTTTTTCTCAAAAAATAAATTAACATTAAATAATAATAAGAGGAAGAAGAAGAAGAAGAAGAAGAAGAAGAAGAAGAAGAAAAATACCCTCTATGATATTATTTGTAAGTATATATTTAGTTTGTCTTCTGATGTTTTGAGAGCTAAAATAATTTTTTATAGATCATCCTTCTCTTTTCATTTAGAGAAATCTGTCTTTCTGCTTACTGATGTCATTGCATGGTTTCTTGGCTAGCATTAGGATAAAAGCATCTGGTATCCAAGCTTTCTTTAGATTTTTGGCTCAGCATTTATGATTATTTAATTTAGCTTTTTCCTTATCTCTATTCCAAAGGTTTAGATCAATGTGGTAGTGTCTCCAGGATAATTTTTTGTATTCAAGAATATGAACTTCCCGGAAAAATGGCAGAGTAGGAGGACCCTAACCTCACCTCATCCTATAGATACAACTATAGGTAACACTCACATCAGTGTACATAACCCAGAAAATGACCAAAAGAATGGCAGAGCAAACTCCACATCTAATGTAGAAAAGAAGTCACATCAAAGAGGGTAGTAAAGGCAGAGCCATTGTGGGGACCTAAACTCCAGGGTCTGTCTGCCAGAGGGAGGAAGCCAAGGGCATGGAGAAAAAAAAGAAACAGACTACCCCACTTGATAGCCCACATGGGAAGGATGAATACTTATACATTTCTCTTTGAAAACCAGAGGAGCTGAATTTTTGAGTCCTTACAAGAGTGGGACTTAAACCCTGGAACTTTAAAAATCAGTGGGCTGGGCTCTGGGAGACCTGGGAGGGGGTAAGAGGAAACTGGGCCCTACTCTTAAAGAGAAAGCACAACAAACAGGTTATGGAGATAGAGTGTAGAAGCAATAGTTTGAAAACACATGGAGCATATGGGAGGGAGAGTTTTTTAAAATTCTCGGAGTACACTGAGGGACTTTTCCAGAAACAAAGAAGCTCGCAATTTTCTTCTCCCCCCCACCCTCATCCCCCAGGATAAACATACAGTCACCTGCTGGCACCAGAACAGTAGTGGCATTCATTACCTAACTTGCTTACACCTTTCCTTGTCTTCTATATAGCCAGGCCTGCCTCAGTGCCAGCACTGTGGATCCTCTCCCTGAGAAAACTAGTGCAAACCTTACCATCATCACAACTCCTGACTGAGCACTTTGTGGGGCGTTGGTCCTGGTGGCAGCAGCTTCTAATCACCTCACACAAAGAATGTGTGCGCCTTGTTAAAACTGTGTGCCCCATCAGCACAAACTTTGCAGAGTGGCCCAGCTGACTTGGTCACCAGGGTGGCTGCACATCCTTTGTGGAAGAAGATTTGAGCAACCTTGTTAAAAGTGTGCACCCCACCCACTACTTTCAAGAGAAAGAGACATAGCTGACTTTCATAACATACAGAAACAGGCATTGAGAGTTGGACAAAAAAAGGAGACCAAGGAATATGTCCCAAATGAAAGCAGAGGACAAAATCACAGCAAGAGATAAAAGCAAAATGGATATAAGTAATATTCATGATGGAAAATTTAAAGAAATTATCATAAAGATACTTACTGAATTTCAGAAAAGAGTAGAGGAAACTAACAAAGAGATAGATAAGAACCAATAAGAGATTAAAAAAACCCACAATAATTGAAATTAAAAATACACTAGATGGAATAAATAGCAAGCTAGGAGAAGCAGAATGAATCAGTGACCTGAAGGACAGAGTAATAGAAAGTAACCAAGCTGAGCAGGTGAGAAGATAAAACTATGCAAAATGAGAATTGACTTAGGGAACTTAGTGACTCCATCAAGCATAATAACATTTGAATTATAGGAATCCCAGAAGAAGAAGAGAGAGAAGAAAGGACTGAAAATGTATTTGAAGAAATAGTAGCTAAATCTTTCTGAACTTGGGGAAGGAAACTGAAATTTAGATACAGGAAGCACAAGATCCTCCAATGAAATCAACCCCAAAATGTCCACACCAAGACACTGAAAAATAAAGAAGTTTAAAAGTAGCAAGAGAAAATAAAACAGTTACATACAAGGGAAATCCCATAAGACTGTCAGCAGATTTTCAGCAGAAACTTTACAGTACAGAAGGGAATGGTGTGATATATTCAAACTGCTGAATTGGAACAATCTACAGCAAAGAAAACTCTATCCACCATGGCTGTCATTCAGAATAGAAGGAGAGGTAAAAATTTCCTACACACACAAAAGTTAAAGGAGTTCATGACGTTAAACCAGCCCTACAAGAAATGTTAAAGGGGTCTCTGAGTGGAAAGAAAAGTCCATAAGTAAGAGAAAGAAAAATAGGAAGCACAAAGGCAATACAAATCAGTCGAGGGACTCACAAAATGATGTAAAATATGACATCATATACTTAAAATGTGCAGATGAACGGGTAAAGAATGGATTCAAACGTTAGTGATCATCTACTTAACATAGTCTGTGATAAGCAGGGGATATTATATATACAAACCTAATGATAACCACAAGTCAAAAAGCAGTAATATGCAAAACTAAAGATAAAGGAATCCAAGTGTATCAATATTATCCAAGTATATTTCACCAACTTATGGTGGGTGATTACTTTGAGCTTAAATGGACTAAATGCTCCAATCAAAAGACATAGGGTGACAGAATGGATAAAAAAACAAACAAACAAACAAACAAACAAACAAACAAAAAAAACAAACAATCAAAAAAACCAAGACCCATCTATATGCTGCCTATAAAAGACTCATTTTAGATCTAAATACAAATGCAGATTGAAGTGAGGGGATAGAGAAATATTTATCATGCAAAAGGATGTCAAAAGAAAGCCAAAGCAGCCATACTGCTATCAGACAAAATTAAGTTTAAAACACAGACTATTATGAGTGACAAAGAAAGACACTGTATAATTAAGGGGATAATCCAACAAGAAGACTGACAGTTGTAAATATTTATGCACCCGACATGAAAGCACCCAAATATATGACACAGTTAATAACAAATATAAAGGAAACACTTGATAGTAATACAATAGTAGTAGAAAACTTTAATACACTACTTACATCAATAAACAGGTCATCTAAACAGATGTCAACAAGGACACAGTGGCTTAGAATGACATACTGGGCCAGATGTATTTAATAGGTTCATTCAGAACGTTCCATCCTAAAACAGCAGAATACACATTCTTTTCAAGTACACATGGAATATTATCCAGAATAGATCGTATATTAGGTCATGAATCAATGTTAACAGTTTCAAAAAGATCAAAGTGATACCATGCATCTTTTTCTGATCACAACCGTATGAAACTGGAAATCAACCACAGGAAAAATCTGTAAAAAGCACAAATACAAAGAGGTTAAATAGCAAGGTACTAAATAATGAATAGGTCAACCAAGAAATCAAAAAGGAAATAAAAAATACATGGAGACAAATTAAAATGAAAAACACAATGATCCGAAATAATTGGGGTGCAGCAAAAGTGGTTCAAAGTGAGACATTTGTAGCAATACAAGCCTATTTCAAGAAGCAAGAAAAATCTCAAATAAACTACCTCCTCTTACAGATAAAGGAGTTAAAACAATAAGAACAAACAAAACCAAAAACTAACAGAAGGAAATATACAATAAATATTAGAGCAGAAATAAACAAACAGACAAGCAAACAAAAAAACAGCAACAATAGAACAGATTAAACAAAGTAGAACCTGCTTCTTTGAAAAGATCAACAAAATTGATAAACCACTAGCCAGACTCACCAAAAAAATAAAAAAGATAAAGAGAGGGAGAGAGAGAGAGACTCCTATAAATAAAATCAGAAATGAAAAAGAGAAATAAAAACCGACACCACAAAAATACGAAGAATTGTAAAAGAATATGTAAAAACAAATGCCAAAAAACTGGACAACCTAGAACAAATGGATATTCCTAGAAACATATAACTACCAAAACTGAATCACAAAGAAAAAGAATATTTGAACATACCCATTACTGGTAATGAAATTGAATCAGTAATCAAAAAACTCTCAACAAAATCCAGGACCAGATAGTTTCACAAGTGAATTCTACTAAACATTAAAGCAGAGTTAATTCCTATTCTTGTCAAATTGGTAAAAAAAAAAAAAAAAAAAAAAAAAAAGGAAGGAAAATTTCCAAATTCATCGTATGAGGCCAGCAGTACCTTGATTCCAAAATCAGATAAAAATGCCACAAAAAAGAGAACTATAGGCCAGTATCTCTCATGAACATAAATGAAATTATCCTCAATAAAACATTAGTAAACTGAATGTAAGAATACATTAAAAAAATCATTCACCATGATCAAGTTGGAATTTATTCCTAGAGTGTAAGAGTGGTACAATATTACCAAATCAATGTGCTACATCACATCGATAAGTGAAATGATAAAAATCATATGATAATTTCATTAGATGCAGAAAAAGTCTTTGACAAAGCACAACATCCATTCATGATAAAAACCCTCAACAAAATAGGTTTAGAGGGAATATACCTAAACATAATAGAGGCCTTATATGAAAAACCCACAACTGACAGCACATTCAGTGGGGAAAAACTGTACCCTAACAGGAATAAGGTAAAGAAGTCCACTCTCATCACTTTGATTCAACATAGTACTGGAAGCCCTGGCCACAGCAATTAGACAAAAGAAAGGAATAAAAGCCATTGAAATTGGTAAGAAAGAAGTAAAACTTTCACTACTGGCAGAAGACATGATACTATATACAGAAAACCTGAAAGACTACCAAAAAAAAAAAAAAAACTGCTAGAAATGACAAATGCATCAGTAAGTTTGTAGGATGCAAAATCAAGGTAGAGAGACCCATTGCATTTCTACACACTAATAATGAAGCAGTAGAAAGAGAAATTAAGAAAACAATCCCATTTAGAATTGTGCCCAAACCATAAAATACCTAGGAATAAGCTGAACAAAAGAGGTGAAAGACCTACACTCTGAAAGCTGTAAAACATTGGTGAAAGAAATTGAAGATGACACAAAGCAATGGAAAGACACTACCTACTTATGGATTGAAAGAACAAATATTGTTAGAGTGTCTATACTACCCAAAGTAATCTACAGATTTAATATAATCCCTATCAAAGACCAACAGCATTTTTCACAGAACTAGAACAAATAATCCTAAGATTTGTATGGAACTACAAAAGACTCCCAGATTGCCAAGTCAATCTTTAAAAAGAAAAATAAAACTGGAGATACCACAATTCCAGTCTTCTAGTTACATTGCAAAGTGGTAGTAATCAAAACAGTATGGCACTGGCACAAAAATAGACTCACAGATCAATGGAACAGGATAGAAATCCCAGAAATAAACCCGCACCTATATGGTCAATTCATCTTTGAAAAAGGAGACATGAATATACAATAGGAAGAAGATAGTCTCTTTGACAAATGGTGTTGGAAAAACTAGTCAGCTACATGCAAAAGAATAAGACTGGACAACCTTCTTATACCACACACACACACACACACACACACACAAACACTCAGATTAAGTACCTAAATGTGATATTTGAAACCATAGAAATCCTAGAAGACAGCACAGGCAGTAATTTCTCTGACATCGGCAATAATAACATCTTTCTAGATATGTCTCCTGATGCAAAAGAAACAAAGGCAAAAGTAAACTATTGGGATTACATCAAAATAAAAATGTTCTACACAGAAAAGGAAACAATCAACAAAACTAAAATACAGCTTGCTTAATGGGAGAATATATGTGCAAATAATATATCTGATAAAGGTTTTAGTATTCAAAATAATTACAGAACTAATATAGCTCAACACCCAAAAAACAAATGTCCAATTAAAAAATGAGCAGAAGACATCAAGAGACATTTCTCCAAAGAAGACATACAGATGGCAAATTGACACATGAGAAGGTGCTCAATATGGCTCATCATCAAGGGAATGCAAATCAAAACCACAGTGAGGTGAGATACCACCTCATACCTGTTAGAATGGCTAAAATAAAAAAAAAAAACATAGGAAAACAACAAGTGTTTGCAAGGATGTTGTGAAAATGGAACCCTCTTGCATTGTTGGTGGAATTGCAAACTGGTTCAGCCACTGTGGAAGGCAGTATGGAGGATACTCAAAAAGTTAAAAATAGATCTACCCTATAATCCAGTAGTTGCACTACTGGGTATTTCCCTAAAGAATACCAAAATTCTATTTTGAAAGAATACATGCACCCTATGTTCATAGCAGCATTATTTACAATAGCAAACTACAGAAACAGCCCAAGTGTCCATTGATAGATGAATGGATAAAGAAAATGTGATATATATTTGGGTGCCTGGGTCGTTCAATCATTTGAGTGTCCAACTATTGGTTTCAGTTAAGGTCATGATTCCAGAGTTGTGGGATCAAGTCCCACATTGGGGTCCATGCTGAGTGTGAAGTCTGTTTAAGATTCTCTCCCTCTCAGGGCATCTGGGTGGCTTAGTCATTTAAGTGTCCGACTTCGGTTCAGGTCATGATCTGATGGCTCATGAGTTCAAGGCCTATTTTGGGCTGTGTGCTGACAGCTCAGAGCCTGAAGCCTGCTTTGGATTCTGTGTCTCCTTCTCTCTCTTCCCCTCCCCAACTCATGCTCTGTCTCTGTCTCTGTTTCTCTCATATATGTATATATATAAAATATTATTATATTTTTATAT
>NC_064807.1:36065630-36074711 GCF_023721935.1 Panthera uncia
TTTTATATTTTTATAAAATATATTATTATATTATTATATTTTTATAATATTATGTATTATATATAATATATATTATTTTATATATATAAAATAAGTAAACATTAAAATATTTTTTAAAAAGATTCTCTCTCTCCCTCTGCCCTTCTCCCCTGCTTGTGCTCTCTTTCTCTCTAAAATAAAATAAAATTTAAAAAGAAGTTATGGTATATATATATATATATATATATGAGAAATATTTTTCATATATATATATGAAGAAATATTTTTCATATATATATACGAAGAAGTATTTTTCATCCATAAAAAGAATGAAATCTTGCCATTTGCAACTACATGGATGGATCTATAGAGTATAATGGTAAACAAAATAATCCAGTCAGAGGAAGACAAATGTTATATGATTTTACTCATATATGAAATTTAAGAATCAAAACAAACATACACAGGAAAAAGAAAATTGAAACAAACTAAAAAACAGACTCTTACCTATACAGAACAAACAAGTGCTTACCAGAGGGGAGGTGGGTGCATGGGTGGGATATGTAAAGAGAGTTAAGAGTATACTTTAAAAAAATTAATGTTTCTTTATTATTGAGAGACAGAGAGACACAGAACGTGAGCAGGGGAGGGGAAGAGAGAGGGAGAAACACAGAATCTGAAGCAGGCTGTAGCCTCTGAGCTGTCAGCACAGAGTCCAATGCGGGGCTTGAACTCACAAACCATGAGATCATGACCTGAGCTGAATGAAGTAGGATGTTTAACTGAGCCACCCAGGCGCCCCAAGGGTATACTTTTCTTGATGAGAGCTGAGTAATATATGGAATTGTTGCATCACTATATTGTACACCTGAAACAAATATAGCACTGTATGTTAACTACACTGTAATTAAAAAAAAAAAGAATAATTTCTGTGAAATTTCTGAGGATAAAGTGACAATCCATATCTCCAATGTTCACAAGTATGAATAGCACTTTGTGGAAAATAAAGCTATAGAAGGAATGCAAATAAAGCCTAGCCACTTAATTTCTGGACTTTTCCCTTTATCTAGATAAAGTTCAGGATTTACAATTCCGGATTTGCAATTGGCCAGTAGATCTGCCTCAGAAACATAATAGTGATTAAGTAAAATTATGTTATCCAGTAATGTTTATAAAGCCTGTAGAGAGAAGATGTTCTAAATTGGATGTTACAAAGATCTGAATAAAAATGTCAATATTAAAGATGTACCTGGCCAACTTGATGTACTCCAAAGCCCAAAGTCATGTGCCCTGACCCAAAGCAATAAAAAAAATAAATAAATAAATAAAATTGTTTCCCAAATTCTATTCACAAGGTCAAGTTTCAAAGTTTCCAGTCATTATGCCAAGTCTTATGGTTTTACAATTCCAATAAGTAGTAGTTCTCTGGTAGGCAAGGACTAAAATGGTCCCCAGTGATTCCCATATCCTGAAATTTGTGCCTATGAGCACATGAGAAGGTGCTCTAACAGTGCTAGGTTGCACTTCTGAGAAAAGGTTGCAAAGGGCTTGTAGCTCTTCTCTGGGGCATTCTATCTCACACATTTTCTCCCTCAGAGCCTTTGTTTGGTTCAAGAATTAAATGTGTGTGATCTTCAAAGTCTTTCCTGCCACTGGTATCCCATCACTGGTACCGTATCAAGTGTACATACCACAGGGACTTACATCATTGGAATTTTTTATCTTCCCATTTTGTTTAAAAATTAAGACTTACGCCACAGTCTACCCTCCACTGATTATGTCACATTTGCCTCTATTGTGACTACAAATGAAAATGATTTCTTTCATCGTATCAGCCTATCTGAACACTCCTTTCAAATACCAACTCATATCCCACCTTACTAATGAAGACTCCCTCACAGGGACTTTTCCCTTTTTTGCCCTCCACAGAGCGTTCAAGTATGTCATCTTGTTCACCACTTATTTCATTTATTTTCCTTGTGTCACCTGTCTTCCCATCTTATATTCTTTTGTGTCCTCAGTAGTCCAGGAAAAAGTGATCTTAATCCTTTTGCTCACTCAGCAACATTTATTGAAAGCCTACTCTGTATTTGGCTTGGGGTTTACAAATATGAAAGAAAACTTAAAAAGGCATTGGCATTGTCCTCAAGGAGCCTAAATACCAGCACTAGATATGCCGTAGGTATACAACATATATACTTATTAATACGTGCTTTGTTTTAAACTACAGAACTTTCCAAAGACATCAGATAATTGACATCAAAATTCATTTTGCTGTTACAGAAATATTGAAGACTCTCAGGTACATCAGAACATAAATAATGAACAGGCAGATTGAGGTTGTTTCTTCATAGTGACTGGGCTTTGATCTTTATTACCTCTCCAGACATTTCTCATTTTTCATTTTCCACTTTCATTTTCCCATGGATTTCTCATTGCCTCTAATTATCTTGTCCTTTTGCACCTCTTTGTCTTTTTCCTGTTCTATGTTTTAACAGATGATAACACTAAGCATCGCAACTTAATTTATGCACTTAGAGGGCTCTTAAGATAGTTGTGATTCTGATCACGATTCGGTCTTTTTGGAATTTGGCCATTTAAAAATTTTTGATGGTTTTATTTATTCGAAGGAAGTATGGGGTATTTTCTATCTTTAGACAGAAAATAATATCATAGGTGGTTTATATAGTAGTCTTTCTCTGGCACAAGTTAACATATGAGTTGTTAATAGTCTTTCATTCAATGTCACTTTCTTCATTGAGCTACCATGCCTGTTGTCTGATACATGCAGGCTATTTTCTTATATTGTAAGTAAATGGATGCTTCATTTAAGGATTGTTGTGGCTGTGAGGAGCACAAACCTGATGGCTCCAAAACATAAAGATACATATGTTTTTCTCACTAAACAAGAAGCCTGATAGTGAGTGATGACTAGAACTATTTCAGCAGCTAAAGGAAGACAATCCAAGGTTTCTGAAATTCTATTGACCTTTCTCCCATGTCCTGCTGGGATGTTGTAGCTCTAACTATCCTGTCAAAACTGCAGCAGGAGGAAGGACTGTCTAAAGTAAGAGAAATGTTTTAATCTTAATCTTTTCTAAATCAGGAAAAAAAAATGAATGGATGAATATACATATGTAATAATGAATGAATCATGGGTTTTATTTGTCTTTATACCAGCAGAGTTGCAAATCTATATTTTTATCTAGTTTTTTCATTCATTTTTATGGAAGAAAGTGACCACAAAAGTGAATACTACCTATATCCATGAAAGCCAGGATACAACCTTACAGTTTTGCCTAGGATTGATTGAGGGGTTTCCCAGATATGGTATTTTCAGGGCTAAACTGGGATAATCTTAGGCAAACTGGTATGATTGTTCACTCTAAGGAACTCCTGTCACTGCAGTAAAAGTCAGTTTTAATTGTTAGTTTCTAAAATAAAAGAAAGCAAGGTAGAAGAGTGTAGAAATGAATGTTAAGCAGGAAAACTGTATTTAACATAATTCATGCCTGAACACTCACACACCCATTTTCTCATAAAACATTTTTATATGGATAACACTTACACTCTACCTCCAGAAGAAACAATCGTTAAATCTTATCAATTATGCATATAGGTCTGTATTATTTTCTAAGTTCTGTTGTAGCAAATTACTACAAACTTAGCTATTTTAAAAATATTTATTCCCTGTTTTCTGGTGGTCGGAGTCCAAGTTGGATTTGGAGGCCTACATTTCTTTTGGAGGCTCTAAGGGGAATCTGTTTTTGTGCCTTTTCCAGCTTTTAGATATTGTTTACATACCTTGGTTTATAGCCCTTCCTTCATCTTCAAAGGCAGGGTGTAGTGTCTTCCATACTCTCTAACCTCCCCTCTCCCTTTTATAAGGGTCCTTGTGATTACATTGGATCCACCTGAAAAATCCTGGATTTTTCTCGATTGCAAGATTGTTAACTTATTCATACCTTCAAAGTTTCTTTTGAATGTGATGTGACATAGTCACAGGTTCCAGGATTAGGATATGGACATCTATGGGGAGACATTATTTAACCTACCATAGGGACCAAGTCAAGTATTCCTAGGTCAAGTGCAGATTAATCCTGCCTAACAAAAGATCAAAGAAGCAACTCTAAGAAGTCAAAGCCAGGGGCTCTATCAGTTTGATTAATCAAGGGATTAATCCAATGTCAAGGCATGAGCTCCCTAGTTTTCTGGCCCAATGGGATTTCATATTGATTTATGACTACTGTTTATGTCTCTTATGTTCTTTTCTCCAGTTTATTTCTGAACATCTTGTTCAACTTGACATTTTTTTCTGACCTATTCTAAAGTTTATACATTCTATTTAAATCAATGTCTACTCTGCAGAAGACATTTTATTTTGATTCGTGTTTATAGCTTCCTATAATCTGGTAAGGGCTTTCAATATTAAATTCCTTAAGACAGTAATTATACTATTTTCATGCCTTTATTTCACATTGTCATTATCTTGCTATCTGACACTCTTGTTTCTGTTTTACTTCTTTGGCCAACTTATGTTTTTTTTCCTAACTTGCTGTATTATTTTTTATTGAATATCATACATTGTAAGTGATATACTGTAAAGACTAATTGAGGATATGATGATATCTCTCTCGAGGTCTATTCACTCCCTTTACTGATGTAGGAAGGTGACCTGGACCTAGTCTAATACCCTTGTCAACCAGAATTGGGTAAATAAACTAATTATATTGTTTGGAAGTCACAAAAATCTATGTCTACATGAACATATTTTTCTCTCCAGAACTCTCCAATCTCCAATGGGAATTTGAATAATTTATATTTGCTAGGGTTTTCGATTTACATATGGAATCTAGTCTGTGTGTGTAAATATGTATGCATGTATGTGTGTAATTGTCATAGAAATTAATTCTTAGCTAACCAAGATAGAGTCTATTTGTCTATTTTTAACACTCAGCACTCTTATGCAAATTAAAAGTGTTAGTTCCTCATATGATTTGTCCTATAATTTTTGGCTAATATTAAATACCAGCTGTCAAGTGTAATGTATTGTTTCAGATATGCTGAGTAGAGAAAAATGTTATAAGAAATGAGATACCATTAAAAAATTAGTTGGACTTTTACAAAAGGGCAAGAGCATTACATATAAATCTTCAAAGTGCATATCAAGTCATAACTTCTTAGGAAGTCCTTTTTTGTGTTACCAAAGTATTACTTATAGCCTTCTCTTTTATACACTTGGCAGGAATCCCATTATCATAGCCTACGGCAGTCAAAACCATCCTCATGTTATATGTAATTCCTCAGTTTTATCTCTGTGCATCTAAATCTGCAGAACTTTTTATATAATAGTCTATACTTGTTTCTAGAAAAATACTCTAGTCATATATCTCATAATTTGGACAAATGTAATGAATACTATGGAATGACATCTCTGAAAATTTACCAAATTATTTTTTTATCTGTTCTCCTTTCACTAATGAATGAGATTAATTGATAAATAATCCTTTTATCTAATTATACTGGAGATATTTATATAACACTAATTTTCCCCTTTCACATATAACCCCTAATATCTTCATATTATTACATTGATTTTTCCACAGAATTATAAGTATGTCCTTTCTGAATAATTAACGTGATTGCATCTTTACTGAAGACAATGTATTATCAACCTCTAAAGAAAAAAGAAAAAAAAAAACATGCTATAACCAACAACGGCTAACTAATAGCTACTAACATCTATCTAATTTGACTTTCCCAACAACTTGAAGTTCAACATGATTGAGAGCCAAGAAGTAAAAGCACTCTTAACAGGCAAAATAGACACCATTAAATACGTGAATTGGCATGTATGAACAAGGTACTCAAGACCTCATAATTAATTATAATAAGAGAAAGCTGATTAAATGGACTTTAGTATACTTGGCTGTCTAGGTCCTACACCACTGGCTGTTATAAATGGCAAAGTTTCAAAAACATGTGAAAGTAAACATAGAGGCTGGATCATTTAATGTTAGGGAATTATCCTGTAATTTGTCTCAGTAGTTTTTAAGAATATTTGAAGTCTACATCCTTCTTTTCCTGCCTGGAATGCCTGTCCCCTTTTTGTCAATATGTGTAAATTAAATTATCTCCCCAAACTCAGTATAGATATCATATTATGACACATAATTCCCCTGACCTAATCAACCCAACCTAATACAGCATACTTTTCTACTACTTCTATAGTATTATTAGAAAATGTAGGTCTTATTTTAAGCACTAATTTATGTATCTTTTTCTCTCTCTAAACTGAAACCCTGCAGGGCACCTGGGTGGCTTAGTTGGTTAAGCGTCTGACTTCAGCTCATATCATGATCTCACAGTTTGCAAATTTGAGCCCCACATCAGGCTCTGTGCTGACAGCTCAGAGCCTGGAGCATGCTTCAGATTCTGTGTCTCCCTCTCTCTCTCTGCCCCTCCCCTGCTCGCACTCTATCTCTCTCTCAAAAATAATAAACATTAAAAAAATAAAAAATAAACTGAAACCCTGTGTTTCTTTTATTTTGTTTTAAATATCTTATGTTTTGGAAGTTATGTATAGTCTCACACATAATTTAGAAGGATTATAATAAATTTTCAAATATTTGTTATTAATAGTTTTCCTTGGAAAATACATGCTTTTGATATTTTTGAAAAAGAACATGTATAGACTTAACTGCTAAGTCTTATTTCATAAAGCTATTTAGGTAAAGAAACATGAAGTTGCTGCTCTTACTATGATTTTCATCGACAGGGTTTAGCACATAGAAATTACTACATATATGGCTCCTGAACTTACCATATGGTTGAGCAAATTAGAATAAGAGAAACAGTCAGTTAACAGAGAATTAATAGAGGGGATAATTGGTAGACAGAATTTCATAAAATGCAAGAATATCATTGCATAAGTACAATTACATTTATTCAACAAAATACACTTATTCAAAAATTACACTTATTCAACAAAAATAAGCCCAATGTGAACAGTAATAAAATAGTGTTTCTTGAATGACATTTCAGAATGTCATTACCATACCTGCAAAGATTGTTAAATATACACATGCTTGGGCCCCGATATTTGATAAAATTAATCATAATTTCCACAAAGCATATTAATTCTGTATTTTAGGCAGATTTCCCAAATGTTTTTGGAAGTAAAAGCTGACTTGTGAAACTGGAACTTTGTGATGGATATGGTTTTTGGTTCTGAAGCAAAGAAAATCTACTACTCAATCAAATCTTCTGAGCAAACATAAATGTTCCCTATATTATTGGCAGTTAATTAGCTATTATTACTCTTTATTTAATAAAATATTTCCCATAGGAAATAAAAAGGAAAGGGGTGCCTTGGTAGCTCAGTCATTTAAACGTCCAACTTTGGATCAGGTCATGATCTTGCAGTTGGTGAGTTTGAGCCCCACATCAGGCTCTGTACTGACAGCTCAGAGCCTGGAGCCTGTTTGGATTCTGTGTCTCCTTCTCTCTCTGCCCCTCCCCCATGTCTCTCTCTCTCAAAAATAAATAAATATTTTTTTTTTGAAATTAAAAGGAAATAAGAAGGAAAATCCAATAACCAGATAGAGCCCAAAGGAAATATTATATAAGACATTAATGAAAAAAATGGTTCTCCTGGGTTCATGGGTGTGGAAAGATTATGAAGAACCTCAATAGTGAGAAAGCAGCAGTGTTGAAGTCCTTGATAATTAAGATTTCTTGGGGCGCCTGGGTGGCGCTGTCGGTTAAGCGTCCGACTTCAGCCAGGTCACGATCTCGCGGTCCGTGAGTTCGAGCCCCGCGTCAGGCTCTGGGCTGATGGCTCGGAGCCTGGAGCCTGTTTCTGATTCTGTGTCTCCCTCTCTCTCTGCCCCTCCCCCGTTCATGCTCTGTCTCTCTCTGTCCCAAAAATAAATACAAAACGTTGAAAAAAATTAAAAAAAAAAAAAAAAAAAAAAAAAAGATTTCTTGGTCTCCTGAACTTTTCTGCCATTCACTATAAATATGCTGGTGCTGCTTCTCCTTATTTATTTATATTATATTTGAAAAACAGATAACATATATTGAAGCGTTACCTATATGTTTCATGAAATACGTAATACACTCTACATGGAAAGTAGAGTTTATTTCAAAACAAAAAAAAAAATGAGAAAAATATTTATGTAGAAAATTATATGATCTCACACATCTCTGTTTTATGTTCTTTAGGTCTATTTCTATTATTAATTACTAAACTTAAAAAATTAAATTATGTGTAGACAAATGTCTATTCAACTTGAAATATAAGGGGAAAGCTTTTCAGTTACATTAAAAATGCATATACAAAAGAAGCTTGAATAAGTTTTGCTGAAAACACTCTTTTCTCCTTTTTGTGTTTAATACATCTGTGTTTTAATCTAAATAATAATAATAATAATAATAATAATGGAGAAATTAAATAAAATAAAAACATGGTCTACAAAGATTTTCAGGGAGGGAGGGAAGATGGCGGCGTAGGAGGACACTGGGCTCACCGTGCATCCTGCTGATCACTTAGATTCCACTTACACCTGCCTAAAGAACCCAGAAAACCGCCAGAGGATTAGCAGAACGGAGTCTCCAGAGCCAAGCGCAGACGAGAGGCCCACGGAAGAGGGTAGGAAGGGCGGCGAGGCGGTGCGCGCTCCACGGACTGGCGGGAGGGAGCCGGGGTGGAGGGGCGGCCCACCTGCCAAGCAGAGCCCCCGAGTCTGGCTGGCAAAAGCGGAGGGGCCGGACGGACTGTGTTCCCACAGCAAGTGAGACTTGGCGTCTGGGAGGTCATAAGTTAACAGCTCTGCTCAGAAAGCGGGAAGGCTGGAGGACAAAGGGAGGGAGAGCTGCTGAGCCCCCAGACGGCAGAGCTCAGCTTGGCGGGGAACAAAGGCACTCGCCAGCGCCATCTCCCCCGCCCATCCCCCAGCCAAAATCCCAAAGGGAACCAGTTCCTGCCAGGGAACTTGCTCGCGCAGTGCAAACACCCAACTCTGTGCTTCTGCGGAGCCAAACCTCCGGCAGTGGATCTGACTCCCTCCCGCTGCCACAGGGCCCCTCCTGAAGTGGATC
>NC_064807.1:36079711-36093472 GCF_023721935.1 Panthera uncia
AGGGTGGGTGATGGGTATTGAGGAGGGCACCTTTTGGGATGAGCACTGGGTGTTGTATGGAAACCAATTTGACAGTAAATTTCATATATTAATAAATAAAAAATAAAAATAAAATAAAAGTACATATTAGATACCAAAAAAAAAAGATTTTCAGAAAAAAAGCTGGCAATTCCAAACAATAATAATGTAGATAGTTATATTTAGTATTAGACTAAATAACTTTGAACTACCTAGATTCAAATGCCAATTTTATCTCTTCCTACCTCACTGACCTTTCCTCATCTATAAAATAATAGAGTTGAAAGGAATAAATACCACTTTAACAAGAGTGCTTTCTATTTATTGAAACATAGCTATGATTTGTATAAACAAACTCCATATTATTTGAAATTGTTTGTTACCTACTCAAGGTGAAATACGTAATTTCTTTTTAATCAGAAAGATTTCTACTTTTGTCTTTTTATTTTTTTATGTTTATTTATTTAATTTGAGAGAGAGAGAGGGGGGGGGAGAGAGAGAGAGAGAGATGACTGCACAAGTGGGGAAGGGGCAGAGGGAAGGAGAGACAGAATCCCAAGCAGGCTCCTCACGATCAGTGCAGAGTCCAATGCTGGGCTTGAAATCATGAAATGTGAGATCATGACTGAGATCAAGAGTAGGACACTTAACCCACTGTGCCACCCAGGCACCTCATAGAATTTATATCTTTGAAGAAATATATTCACCTATGATTTATTTTTTATATTCTATTTTAAGACAAGCCAGATGACTTGATGTGAGTACTAGAGTAACCACTGACATATTTTGCAGTAAGTTCAGAAGCAGAAGACTGAAGAAAACTGCTCTAAGAATCATCTGTTCCATCAAACTGTCTTCATGTTTTGAATATATCTTGGAAGTTCACTGAGCAAATATTCAAAACATAAAGTTCTAGCATTTTATTACTGTGAATTATAATACTAAATGGAGGTTTTTGATAATCATAGTTATTAGACTCCCTATGGTAGTCATGGGACTTCTTTAATAGCTCAGTATTTGTGGTTCTCATTAAAATTTTTGTTCTGGAAAATGACCATTGAGTTTGAAAAGGCTCAAGAGACCCAAAGTAAATACTCTAAAATATGTGCTGCTTTGTTGTTTAAAATTACTAATAAACATATATTGAATACACTATAACTTACACTAGCTGTTTTTATGAGGGAAAAATATAATAGTAAAATTTTCTATAGCCAAAATTATAAAATGTTTATTTGTCATGTCATAAATTGTTTATTATAGGAGCATTAACAATCCTCTTGGATTTATTATGATCAAATCACATGTCATTTCTGCTTTTTAAGAATTTAGTGTTTCTAATGGGCTTTACGTTTTTTAAAATTTATTTATTTATTTTGAAAGAGACAGAGAGAGTGTGATGGGGGGAGGGGCAGAGAGAGAAGGAGAATTCCAAGCAGGCTCTGCCCAGCCCACGCAGAGTGCAAGGCAGAGCTCAAACTCACCAAACTGAGATCTTGACCTGAGACAAAAATCAAGAGCCGACACCTAACCAACTCAGCCACCCAAACACCCCTCTAACGAACTATATACTTTTCTTAACTTCCCAACAGATCTTGCTGAGAGTACCTAAAAAAAATAGCCACGCATCCTTCTTGTATACTAGCCTTTTGTTTCATAGCCAGGTTCTTGAGAATGGCATACAGAACCCTTCAGAATCTCGGTTAGCCTATCTCCACAGGTTTCTCTTGATAATCTCTTTCAAGATATTGTATTCAGCCCTATCAAATTACTGCTATTCTTAACACCTCATGCTGTTTGCTGCCTCCTGTCAAATGCTTGTTCTCTGTAAGTATCACCAAGACAACCTGATGATAAGGTGAAGCTGTGTTTATTTTTAGCTGGGTAAAGGAGATGGCTACTGGACAGAATTCTTAGCAGAATCTCAAAAGGAAGGACAAACTCAAGATATTTAAGAAGTTTCAGAGTCTGGTTTAAGTCAAGGCTTTTAAAAGGAGGGCTTGATAAGGATTAGATACATGTTATGTTAAACAGTTTGAAACTGGTAGCCCCGGCAAGGCAAGGATTTGGAGGTGAGGGTTTAGAAGAATATTGAGAAGAAAATTGTCAATTGATTCTATCTATTGGAAAGTTGTACGGTTTGACATTTATTTAAATTTTTTCTCCCCAAGTCCCTTAAACATAGAAAAAGGTCATTTGAAACTTGTATCTTCTCTAAAGTTTCTAGGAATATGAAGATATGTTCATCTTGAAAACAGGGGACTAGTAAAGTCATGTTGGTGAATACAGCCAAATAGTATAGCTAAGTCAATGTAGTTAGTAAGCTGTGTGGCTATAGATGGTTTCTGATTTTCATTCTATCTGCAAATATCTCTCTGTCCTTCTAGGATGCTTGCCTTTAGAAGTTTTGGGAAACTTCTTCCATTTTTTTCTCCTGCAGTGGTCCCTCATGAAGCACTGACGATATTTTCACTTGTGCTACTATTGTCCTTACTGCTCTCCCTTATCTTCTGAAACATTGTAAGACTACATGATATTTAAGAGAATTTGTGTCGGCAAGAAAAATGGTTTTACATTTAATTATTAGCAAAATCAAATTTTGGACTTACATTGCTCAAGCCTCACGAAGGGATAAGCTACCACAACAATTTTCTTAAACATCCATTTTGTCCATTTACTTGACATACTATCATCTTAACCTAACAAACAAATAAAAAGTGCCAGAATATTTTCTTTTATTCAGAATTACTACAGTAGCTTCTTATCCTTCTCCGTCCTACACCATCCTCACTCCCAGTCTCCTGTCTTTCCTCCCAGTCATTCCCAACTGCAGGATTTCAAAGAAATACATTGGCATCATAGATTTTTTTGTGCTCCCATGCTTGGAGTGTCTGTGGGAATAGGATTGTTGGGGAATAAGTAAATAGAAGTAGATTTCGTTTTTGAGGGCAAGGGGAACAAAAACTTGATACTTTTTTCTAGCCATGCGTGAATCTCTGTATTGTGAATACTGGGTTGCAAGCTTATATCTGCCAATAATCAATGAAAAAGCCTTGAAAGAAGGGATGAGTTCTTATTGATATTATAAATAAAAGTGTCTTGTATGTTTTTAAATGTTAACATAAATAGGATAAAGTTTAGAAATTTGCCTTTTTCACTTATTATTACACTGGAAAGCTCTATCCATATTGTATATAATGATTGAATTTATGTGTTTAATTGTACTAAGCAGCAGAACATAAGAATATACCACATGTTAACTAATAATTTTCCTTGGAAGTAAAACATCAGATTGACTTTCATTTACCTTTTTTAAAACTTAAAAATGCTGAAATTCTCATCCCTTTATGTCTCCCTAAGCACATGAGCTCGAGGACACTGCAAGTGAAATTACTAGTCTTCCAATAGATGTGTTTTCAATTTTTAACTGAGATTACCAAGTCGATCTCCAAGGTGATCGTACTAATAATGTTCATTCCTACCAGTTTTCACAGCGGTAGATGAAAATTTAAATTTTTGATCTTCTTTTCAATCCTCATTGTGTAAAATGGCACATTATTTCTTTCTCTTGTGAGTTACTCATTGTTTATAAGTTCTCCCCGTATGCTTCTTGTGTTTTATTTGTAGGCTTATTAATTATATAATTATTTTAATGATGGTGTAGTTACATTTATCTATATTGTCAGTTGAGTTATTTGCTTTCTAGGATATGATGATGATGATGATGATGATGATATTAACTTATGTGATAGGAAAGCCTGCATGGAGTGAGATAATGATAATTTTTTTTCTGCTTAAAATCAATGCTTTCTTCACAACTTATAGTGTCACATCCATCGTATCATATGGCTGTATCTATTCAAGCTTGTCTATTCTCTTTAATTAGTCTAATATTATCTGTGTGCATGGATGTCAACATATTTTAACTCATAACTTTTTAATGAGATTTATTATTTAATAGGAAAAAATCTCCTCTCACTAATCTTCATTTTGCTTTCTTGTATTTGCTTGTCTGCACTTTAACTTTATTCTACTATATGGATTTTGCGTTCTCTTTTGAGTAATTCCATGAAATACCCTTAATAAGAACGCTTAATTTCAAAAGAATTTATATATTCTTATTCATAAATGTTGTATACAAATTTTATTATATATTTTGATATATATATCAAAATATTCTGATAATATTTTTTAAACTTATTCTTAAAATTCTTAAAATTGCATAGTTTTGGATGCATTTATTCCTAGGCCTATTTTGTTTTTATTCAATAATATTTTTTGCTATCGTTAGTATTTTTTTATTAAAGTGTAGTTAAAACACAATGTTACATCAGTTTCAAGTGTACAACATAGTGACTCAACAACTGTTTAAATTTTGCTATGCTCATCATCATTTATTATTTATTACCCTATAGGTTTTTGTAAGATGATCATATATCTAATGGCAGATTTTCTTTAATGACATGAAATATGGGATTATTTTTGGAACTTTTCTATTGATATGTCTTTATTACCTACAGTTTAAAAATCTGTCTTTCAAGTAGTTTTGTCTATCACTTTTGACTTGTCTTACTATATTGAATAGAGCTTCTTGCAATACATTTAAAATTAAGCATGCTTTTAGAAACCGTATATTTTCCACAGATTTAACATAAATAGTTCCTAAATTTTCCCTTTATACGTTAATCTTCTGTAGGTTTTTGATAAATTTGTCATGTTTAAAAAGCCTCCTATATTCCAAGCTTGATTATTTAAAAAATATATTATGAATGACCATAAAGAAGCAAAACAGCAAAATGTTAATTGTGCAAATTATGGACTCATGCTGCCAGCCTTCAAATCCTGCCCCTACTAGCCTTGTTACTGTTACATGTTACTAACCCCTCTGTATTCAGTTATCTCAACTCTACAGTACATTTCTCAAAAATTAATGCATTTGTTAATGGTTTTTAAGATGTTTAGAACTCTATTTGGCACTATTTGCTAAATAAGTGTGAGCCACATAAATAAATGATACATTTTGCTGTATCTTTTGAGGTCTTATTTTTTCTCCTATCTATTCACATTAAGAATGACATTATAGACTTTCCAATGCGGAAACTCTCTTGGGTATTTTGTTTTCTAAACCCTATGCTTACTCTTTTACTTGATTAATACTTCATTAATTCCTCTTTCTATTGTCCATATTCATTTGGATTTTTCAAAATTGTTACTTTTATACTAACTATTGCTCCTTGCATGCCAATTTTTTTCTTCTGTATTCACTTCTTTCTGAGAAAGTACATAGTCAATAGTTCTTTCAAAGATTGTAATAATAAACTATCTCAGTATGTCTTTCAGAAAAATAGAACTGGATATGCTAAGTGAAATAAGTCATACAGAGTAAGACAGATACCATATGTTTTCACTTTTATGTCCAGAGAAACTTATCAGAAGACCATGGGGGAAGGAAAAAAAAAAGTTAGAGAGGGAGGGAGGCAAACCATAAGAGACTCTAAAAACTGAGAACAAACTGAGGGTTGATGGGGGGTGGGGGAGAGGGGAAAGTGGGTGATGGGCATTGAGGAGGGCACCTGTTAGGATGAGCACTGGGTGTTGTATGGAAACCAATTTGACAATAAATTTCATGTTAAAAAAAGAATTTTATATCAACTCTTGTTTTGTACTTGGAAGATATTCTCCTCTGACATCTCTTTTTATTGATGATACTACTGACAATGGTATGTTCCTTCTTTGCTATTCTTTAAGACTTGTTTCTTTTATTTGTATTTGAATTTTAATGTGTGTCAGTGAAGATTAATATTGGTTTATCCTTCATGGTTCTAACTTGCTTCTTTTCTAAGATCTATGTTCTTCTTCAGTCTTGGAACTTCTTGATATTATTTCTCTCTCATTTAATATTTTTTTTGATTTTGGAATTGTTGGCAGATGTGCTTTGGAACTTCTTATATCTCCATCTATTTGGTATTTTCCATGGCTTTTTCTCTCTGTACTATGTTGTAAGGAATCTCCTCAGACCTATACTTAAATTTATCTTTAATTATTTCTAAACCCTATGTAGTATTTTTCCCAAGTAGTTAATGGAAATGTGGGTGTATGTGTTTTAAATTCATTAAGTATATTTGGATAGATTATTCAGCTGACTATTATTTTTAAGAATATTCAAGTTATCTTACTTTCCTTGGTTTCTTATGTCTTACTATGTTGGACACTTTATTTTTTTTTAATTTTTTTTTAACTTTTATTTATTTTTGAGACAGAGAGAGACAGAGCATGAACGGGGGAGGGGCAGAGAGAGAGGGAGACACAGAATCGGAAACAGGCTCCAGGCTCTGAGCCATCAGCCCAGAGCCTGACGCGGGGCTCGAACTCACGGACCGCGAGATCGTGACCTCAGCCGAAGTCGGACGCTTAACCAACTGAGCCACCCAGGCGACCCTATGTTGGACACTTTAAACATGATTATTGAGAATATTGAATTTATAATCTGTTATGTCCAATTCTTCCTTTGTGTGTGAGTATGTGTATGTTTGGGCATGTGTGTGTGTGTGTGAGTAAGTGTGTGCATACTCATCTTCATGATGTCTTATTTATTCAAGTTCTCTGTTACTTAAAGTTATGCCCTCCTCAGTGAGGTGTTTTGTTGTTGTTTTTGTTTTTATTTTGTTTTGTTTTGTGATGAATGGCATATCATGGGTTGTGGGGCTATCCCTTGAAAATATGTTAGTGCTTGTCACTGCTAAGTCTATATGAATTTTCCTAGTTCAGAACTCATTTTGAGGTTCATCTCTCAATTTATGTCCCTGCCTACCACATTAATGTATTTATAATTACCTTATAACTGAGCATAGTGTCATACTCGGTTTCCAAATTCTCCTGAAAAATTTTTGTCTACTCAAGGCCCTACATGAGCCGCAGGTTTCTTTTGTTCCTCCACTTAAGACTCAGCAAATGTTTTCACCTCTGGATCAGTCCTTTGTGACTTCCAGCTATCTACAATTATCTCAGTTGATACCTTTTTTTTTTTTTTTTTTTTTTTTATCAGTATTGGAGTTACTTCCCCGCCATACTTCTAAGACATGAATTCCCTAAGTGTGGCCTTGCTCCCTGGAGGTCTTGAGACCTCTTTAGAGGGTCTGTGAGATCAAAACAATATTCATTTGTTCCCTTAAAATTGTCAGATATGTTTCTACATCACATATGATACCTACACTGATTGAATTATAAAAGCATATAAGGGAATACAGCTATAGTTTATTAATCTAAACATGAAAGAAATTTGCACATTTAGGTGGTCTTTAAGATGAATCACTGCTCTGGAGCACGCCCTAAGCATTAAGGGTCATGCCTGGGTCTAATTATGGTACAAGCACCTGGATTTTTGTTCCTTTAGAGTTCTGACTTTGAGATTCTTTTTTTGGGTCTTCATTGGAGATTTATCTTTTCTGATTTTGAGTTGCAGAACTTATTAATTGTTTTTCTTGCAAGCATTATTATATGTGAGAAATAGGAGAAGAGAATTAATTTATCAGTTTAGTCTGCCAAATTAACTAAAAGTGGCCACAGTCATTTATCTTAATTTCTCCCACCCAATCCAATTCTATCTTCATTTTTCCCAGCGTTGGCAGTATTCTGCATAAATGCCATCTGACTAATTATAGACAAATCTTAATGTAAACAAAGCTCTGGTTAGAAAGGTATTTTCACTGAATAAAGTTTTTTTTTTCAGAATATCAAGAAAGTTTGACAACTTCATTCCACCTTATGAATATATTGACTTAATCACGTTTTATGACTAGATCAAGAAGACAAAAATTAGATTTAGAGATGAAAGAAATAAAATATACAGACACTACCAGCATTCTTTCTAATTCTTTTTGAAAAACAATAGGCATTATCTCCAACCTTGATAATACATAAAGTTGAAGTGATTGATATGTGTGTTTCACTTACATGGCTCTCTGGCAGAGAGAGTATATCAGCCTTTTGTTTGGCACTTAAAAACTTGAAGTTTTCTCTACTACTTAGAATATCAAAGTAAGATACAGATATGAAACATAATGGCTTCCCAATATCCCTCTTCTGTTTCCTGTGGACCGTAGGTGAAGGTAATGGTCAGTATTTCCATGAGGTGAGGAATCAGGACAAGGTGACAAATTATCTTAAGTTTCCCATGCCAGCCACAGAATTAGCACTGACCATTTACCATCCTGGGAAATGCCATAGCTCAGCCATACCAATGTGGTTGGTACCCTAATCTGGCCATAATCAGCAGGGGCTATCATGTAAGACAACAATCATGCTATTCAGCAGCAGTGATGTTCAAGTCTTACCCTGAAATTAATTTGAGCCCTGGGTGGCAGGCTGACTTCTTAAATGTTTCCTAAGGTTTCTGCCCTCCAGAGTCCACACCAGTGTAATCACCTCTGTTTGAGTGTGGGTAGAGCCTGCAAACGTGACGGGATTTTACCCCCCTGATTATGTTGTCACATATGGCAAAAGGAATCATTTAATTATGAAATTAAAGTCTCTGATAAATTGACTTTGAGTCTGCTCTAATCTAGTGAACCCTTAAAAGAGTCAGGAAGCAACAGCAGACATTCTCTTGCTGGCTTTGAAAAAAGCAAACAGCCATGTTGTGAACTTTCTATGACAGTCCTGTTGTAAAACACTGCAGGTAGCCTCCAGGAGTGGGTGTTCCTGGGATAATACCCTACAAACGGTTCTGGACCTCAGTCAGATGACAAGGACATGAATCCTGCCAACAACTTGGGAATTTAGAAGAGGATCCTGAGAGTGAGGTGAGAGTTACAGCACTAGCTAAACTTGCTTTCAGCCTGGTGAGACCCTGAGCAGAAAACCTAGTTAACTGTATGCACACTCTTGACCCATGCAAACCGAGATACTTAATTTATTTGTAAGTTGTTATACAAATGGTAATTTGTTATGCAGTAATAGAAAAATTACACATCATGTATGGTGTGCGTGGGGTGCATACATTTTTCTTAAGCCCTGCACTGCTGATTACGTACTTTGCCTTGATTTCACTGTCTGTACTAGGAATTTTTTTTTTAATATTTTCCCAAGAACCTGCTGTTAGGAAATGGTTTACCAAGAATTACATGCTGATATTTTGAAAAGTTGTAGTAAATTACAGAGGATACAATTTATGTTCAACATCCTTAGTAGAAAGAGGGAGATTAAAATCAGTCATTACATTTTTTTTTTTAAATTTTTTTTTTTCAACATTTTTAATTTATTTTTGGGACAGAGAGAGACAGAGCATGAATGGGGGAGGGGCAGAGAGAGAGGGAAACACAGAATCGGAAACAGGCTCCAGGCTCCGAGCCATCAGCCCAGAGCCTGACGCGGGGCTCGAACTCACGGACCGCAAGATCGTGACCTGGCTGAAGTCGGACGCTTAACCGACTGCGCCACCCAGGCGCCCCTACATTTTTTTAAAAATGTACTGGTTAACAGTTATTATCAAGATTTGTAGGAGCTATAGAGATGAAAATGACAGTGGTGACCTTTGGTCACAGTTGTGATCAATGACAGTTGTGAGCTAATGCTTGTTCCTAGAACAAAGGCACATGGTAATAAAAAAAAAAAAAATGAGCTCCAAAGACAAGATAAAGTATTAAGAGGCACGAGATTAATTTTATATACATTTTGGAAGAGAGATTTTATTGAGTTGTTGAGAAATACACAGAACTTAAATATATAGATGGATAATGATGCACTGTGGATAATGGTGCACTGTCAGCGGCTGTGGGCTCAGAGAGGAACATTTGAAACTATAACAACAGCTTGTACCAGAGAAGGGATGGAATGCTAGGCATTTTTGAATAATTATGAACAAAACATCAAATCTCTAATCTGTTATTTCATTCCATTTTATATCATATATATTTTTAAATTATACGTTTTTTAACATTTAAATGAAGATGTGTTTATAGACTACGAATCTTGTAGAGGAAAATGACATGGGTACTTTATAAAATAAGTAGTTGGTTCCTAAATAAATTGGAAACTACTGCATTAGTTTTATCAAGATCTTGTCATAATAAAAACTATGTTGTAGTATTTTATATCAATCACATAGTGTTTTTATTATCATTATATTGTCCAAAGTTCATTAAAAAAAATAAAGTAAAACAATGGAAACTCTCTTTAGATATCGAATGCATCTTCTGATATACCTATTTTTATTTGGTTGTTTTTTTGGGACACCAGAAGATGGCTAAATCCTGGATCAATTTGGAAATAAGAAACAGTTCTGTTTCTGGGAACACTTCAACTAAAACTATAACATATATCTTCCTGGGTAAATTGCTAATGAGTGGTCTCAGATCAGTCAGCATTTATCACTGGAAAAACAAGCTTCTTTAAAAAAGAATAAGGTCAACTTTTGTGGAAAACTATAATTGCTTTGAAGCATGCTCTATGCAAATGTATAGTGGGGTAAAGGCTAATATAAGGACTATCCAGGAATCAATCTGAATTTTCAAAAAACCGACAACTGCTCTTTTCAGAGAAAGTAATGTTAAAAATTATAGGTCATTTCCAATGAAAATCAAAGTTTTATGTGTTGAGTTAGAAGGACATTAGAAGACAGCAGAAGACATTAATTTGGAGCAGGAGAAACTCAGATTCTATGCATTACCATGTAATCCAATTAAGTCACTATTTCACATTTGTAAAAATTTGTATTACTACTTAGATTTTTACATAAGAATGAAATGAAAACTAAATGTATATTACATGTTCTAGGTGAGTACTCATTTCTATTATATTATTAAAAGTAATTTTAAAAATCATTTTATCAATATTAAATTATAATAATAAGCATCATGAAAATTCAGGGAGGCCTATCTGCTATTTAATCTGCAACATATATTATTTGAATATTGATTCAATAGCTATGTTGAATGGGGAAGACATGTCACAGAATAAAATTTTAACTAAGTTTAAAATTGTAGAAAATTAGAGGAGAAAATGATAGCCCTTTGATTCCACAAAGGCTAACAACAATTTCAAATCTGAAGAAGAAATTTAGAACCAACATTATCTCTGGAACCTCCTTGGTGGTATCCATAAATACGCCTGAGACCTATTATCATACTCTGCAGTGTGAACAGAAATCAGTACTTGAGTAGCAGAGATAGAAGAATCTCACTCAAGAAAACAAAAAAGAGACCTAAAGAGGTTAGACTGTTTTTTGAAGAGTGCAGATTAGAAAAACAACAAAAACAACACAACATAATCTTCATAATCATGGTCGAAAATATTGTTCTCAAGCTATGGAAGTTATGAGAATCACAGGAGGAGAAGATTGACTTACCATTCTTATAAAAATTATTAAATAAATAAATGAAATGCTAATCTGCTTGACTCCGGAAGCACCCCTCCCTTTGCTTCCCACACACACAAAGCACAGGGACTCATGGATAGAGATCTACATTCAGCACCTGGGCAAAAAAAAAAAAAAAAAAAGAATAAAAAAAGCATAAGATGGCAAGGTAGGAGTTATGGATGCAGGATTCAAATGGCTGATTAGTATCGGAGAATTTTGGAGAAATAAACGTGTGTTTGCAGTAAAGGATTATAGCTGTACCCTTCAAAATCTTGGTATTTCTCTGGGTGAATCAAAGCTGAAACCATGGGCTTATGATGATTTTTTTTTAAATTTATTTATTTTGAGACAGAGAGAGAGAGAGAGAGAGTGCACGCGCGCGCAAGTGGGGGAGGGGCAGAGAGAAAGAGAGAGAGAATCCCAAGTAAGCTTTGCACTGTCAGCGCTGAGCCGCACACGGGCTCCATCTCAGAACGGGTGAGATCATGAACTGAGCTGAAATCAAGAGCTGGTCGCTTAACCAACTGAGCCACCCAGATGCCCCATGATGATCTTTTGAGAGAGCTACTATTATTTTTGACCCTTTGTAAATGATGAAATGGAAGCAGAGGCATGTTTGTTAGTTTGATCTAAGTCACACATTTTGTAAGTAATTGAAATGGGATGAAAATCCAGGGAGTCTAACTGGAAAACTGAGGCCCTTATCAAGTAATCTGTGAAAAGAATGAGGAAAAACATAAAATTGGAGTGACAGGAGTATGAATATCCTCCTAAAATTAGTCCCAGTAGAAACAAGAGACACTAAAGCAAAGCAGTAATCAAATAAGTAAGAATGAAATTTTCCCCAAAGTAGGAGAAAACAGAAGATCTCTGATGGAAAGTGTCTATGGCGTTGTAAGCACATAGACACAGGATATTAAAATTTAAGTATATCTAAAATAAGAGAAATTTTCAAAACTTCCCAGAAAGAGAAATATGGGTCATAAATAAATCCATGAAAATCAGATTTCTAGCTGTAATAAAACTGTAATGTTTTAAAGTTTTATAAACTTTTATAACGTTTTCTAAAGTTTTATTATAGAATTTTATGTACTGCTGAACTATATTACCTTTCAAGATCGACTATAGGTATCAGACTCCATGGTTCTTTGACTTGCAGAGCTTTAGAACCACCAGTTCCCCATGCTGTGACCCCCCGAAAACACAGTGATTTAACTTAGGTATAATTCTTGCATTATTTAGAAATGCATATTTTTAAAGTAATTATGTAACTAGAATATGATTGGAATAAATTTATATAAATCATTTCTCAGTAGTGTCATTTCTGTTAGAATTTTGAATCTCTTACTGATATTATGAATTATTAGGGAATTTATCACCTCTTTTAAATTGAGTAGCAGTGACTACAGCTGCCATGCAATGAATGGAGGATTTACTTAAACTCAAAATAATATGTATTTTGTAATAGATTTACCTGTATTGGGCTTAATTGCTCACTACCTTATGTGAGATTGAAGCAGAAGTAGCATAGAGTACAACTATTCAAATCTTTTAACAAGTCTTATCTGGCACTTGAAGACAATTCTCAAAGCATTTGATTAACTATATTACTGTATTTCCTAATCATAATTCTGAGGATTAAAAAAATACGTAGATTCCTGAGATTATTATTCATTTTTGAGATCTCCAGAGTCTCAAGTATTTTTTTTTTAATATATGAAATTTACTGTCAAATTGGTTTCCATACAACCCCCAGTGCTCATCCCAAAAGGTGCCCTCCTCAATACCCATCACCCACCCTACCCTCCCTCCCACCCTGCCCTCCCTCCCACCCCCCATCAACCCTCAGTTTGTTCTCAGTTTTTAACAGTCTCTTATGCTTTGGCTCTCTCCCACTCTAACCTCTTTTTTTTTTTTTTTTTTTTTTTTTTTTTTCTTTCCTTCCCCTCCCCCATGGGTTTCTGTTATGTTTCTCAGGATCCACATAAGAGTGAAAACATATGGTATCTGTCTTTCTCTGTATGGCTTATTTCACTTAGCATCACATTCTCCAGTTCCATCCACGTTGCTACAAAAGGCCATATTTCATTTTTTCTCATTGCCACGTAGTATTCCATTGTGTATATAAACCACAATATCTTTATCCATTCATCAGTTGATGGACATTTAGGCTCTTTCCATAATTTGGCTATTGTTGAGAGTGCTGCTATAAACATTGGGGTACAAGTGCCCCTATGCATCAGTACTCCTGTATCCCTTGGATAAATTCCTAGCAGTGCTATTGCTGGGTCATAGGGTAGGTCTATTTTTAATTTTCTGAGGAACCTCCACACTGCTTTCCAGAGCGGCTGCACCAATTTGCATTCCCACCAACAGTGCAAGAGGGTTCC